>NC_065452.1:75843184-75888096 GCF_917563875.1 Diabrotica virgifera virgifera | reverse complement strand
TTTTCATGCTAAGAAAAAATAACCATCTAAATTATTTTTAATACCATATTTAGATCATATGAAAAGCATTGCTATTCTTTAATTATCACTTTTTCAATACTTCTAATATACACTCACAGGAAAAAATATTCTTAGAACTACATTTTCACTCTCAAATAAATTGAAAATCAATGATAATTTTCATTCTATCATGTATTTAACTCCATATAGTAATCTTTGATTACAAGATCCACATTTTTTTTGTCCAAATACTTCCTTATATTCGTTTAAAAAGGCTTTTTCCAGTCAAGAAGAATCAAGGTCAATGAAAACATATACATCAAACCTCACTTTTTCCGTAGTTTTTTCTCTGTCAAGTTCTGATAAGGTGAAACACCTTTTTATAGAGGCCCTGTTTCTTAGATACTTAAGGAAAACCAGCTAATAGAAGGTTTTCTGTTCTTTTAGCCACTGGAGGGAGACTATAACAAAATTTAAGTCACATTTGGATGCTTCATTTATTTATGGAATAAACAATCATTTTGGTATTATTTTGGGTTTGGATTGGAAGAGTTTTGGATGTTTTTTTTTCTCGTTTCTGGAATAGACACTAAGTTCTATCGACACTAGCAAGTACCTCCTCGTCAATACTCTGTGTTGCTGTTCCTTACCTCCCGAGGATTGGGAAGATCGGAGGATACGTACCTGGCTCTCTCATCATCAACCTCACCAGGATTTTGGAGAAGCCACAGGCCTACTTTTGTAGAAACTCCAGGTTTTTATAATAAAATTTGAATTTTCAATCCTTTTAAATAATAGTTTTCAATTTTCAATTTTTTTTTCAATAACTCAAATACATAACCTTAATAATAATATAAATTCACCTTCTTAAACCCTATTATCTTTATAATATTCAATAATTTTTTTTTGTCAACGAATTTTATATTTCATTTTCATGATTGTATCAGGTATTTAAAATAATCTCAGGATTGTAAACTATCTGGGACGATACTGTGCACACTATCGAAGGGTTTATTTCCTACTCAATAATATTTATTCCATTCACCAGATATTGTCAGGTTGT
Organism: Diabrotica virgifera virgifera; assembly: GCF_917563875.1. Taxonomy (NCBI): domain Eukaryota; kingdom Metazoa; phylum Arthropoda; class Insecta; order Coleoptera; family Chrysomelidae; genus Diabrotica; species Diabrotica virgifera. The sequence goes on along the minus strand of NC_065452.1, from coordinate 75,887,033 downwards.
CACTTCCGATCAGATACGGGATTGTCAGCCAATCTTGTATTCTACAGTAATAATTAGTTTGTACATGCATATTTAGATCAAATCACTTCCTTAGTAGAATAAATTCATTACATATATTAGTTTTTCGTACTGTAAAACCTGCATTATCGACAGGAGTGTACTACCATAGTACGTCGGATATTTAGCTAGGGTATAAAATTGTATATAGGGTTTATAGGTATTTTTTTTTATTAAATGTGGTTGTACATACTTATATGTTTTATTATCCTATCATTTTAATAGTATCTATTAATAGTATTAGTTAGGTACAGCAATATAGGTCACGTGGAGAAGAATTTATTCAATTCTTCCCTGGCGCTCAACACTACTTCTGAATATCTTCTTGGTCAATAGTTCTCTTCTTGTCATTACTCCTTATATTAATTTATTTTCTTTATCATTCAAGTATTTCAGTAGGTACCGTCTTACTAGGGCGTGCAAATACGGCCTGATCCTTCCCTGAGCCCTACTGTTTAGTCTCTTCAATTTCCAGCTAGCCTATTTCTGTAAAACTTTAGTCATTTATTAAGCTACCCCATTCAAACAGAATAATCATACGTTACAATTGGCGCCCAACGTGGCGCCCGACTTTCAGTAAGACAGTACCTTTCTTTATTTTGTTGCTTATTGTAAATTTTTCTAGTAAGTATCTTTCTGGTCTATTGTTGTATATTTTGTAATTATATAGAGATACATTTTTGATTCCTTTTGTACGTTATTTGGAAAATACACTAGTGCACTTATATTGCTGTATTGGTACTATTTTAATTTATTTAAAATAATAATTGTAAATCGTGAGTAGGATAATATTTGAACAGGTGTATTGGTTGACATTTCGGTCTGTTCGGTTTGGTGATACCTGGATATTTATTTTGAATGATTTATTTTTTTTTATATCTAGGTACATTACTACTTTTGATTTAGGTTCAGCCACAATATACTACAGTTAGCTAAATTTTTGCTTACCATACCTATATATAATTTATAAAGTTTTCATTTTTTTATATACATTTTCGTTTAAACATTTACTTAAATTATTTTAAATATCTACCCCAAATATATATCTCGGTTATATTTGGTTTGTCGGTTTGTTAGGTCGTTAGTTTAGCAGCTCGTTGGTTGAGCAGCTCGCTTAGTAGATTGTCGGTTAATTGGGTCGTTAGTTGTTGGGGTGGGTTCGGTTTGTCGTTGTTGGGTTGGGTTTATTGTTACTAAATTTTTCCTACTACCATGTGTACCTTTCAGCCAGAACATTTGTTAGTTAGGGAGTTAGATTATGAGCTGAGGATAAGGGAAATAGAGGTGGAAGAAGCTGCTAAATGTGATAGAAAACGCAGTCTATTGCGTGGTGCTCTTAAACAGGAGCAAGGAAATAGGAGTTTCCGTCAGATTTCAGCTGCAGCTATTCCTTTCCTGGAACAACAACAGGGAATAAATGAGACACTAGAGGATCTTACGCAAAAGATAAATAATTTTAGAGGGACTGTCCATGATAGCATGTATTCTAGATACATTTCACGTCTTGCTCATATCTCTGGTCGTGTCCACTTATTATGTTGCTCAGATGAGGAGCAACAACTTTACAAACGCTCTATGTCCATTAGGATTCTCAGTCTAGAAGGTGAACTCGATTCTCGAGTAAATCCTCTAGCCACGTCCACTCCTGTTTCTTCAGTTCAAGCCTCTAATTCCTTGTTACATCCCAAGCCTGTGCAGGTACATAAGTGGGGAGTTTCGTTTTCTGGTGAAGGTCATTATGACCAAGTAATTTCATTTTTAGATAGGGTAGAATGTCTTCGTGTTTCGAGAGGTGTGAGTGAGGAAGATCTTTTTTCGGCTTCTGCCGAATTATTTACAGGCCATGCTTTTACGTGGTTTATGAACAACCGTGGTAGCTTTACCACTTGGACTGGTTTGGCTCAGAAACTAAAATCCGATTTTCTGCCTTATTCTTTCCAAACTGATCTCTTAGACGAGATCAAGAACCGCAAGCAGAAACCTGGAGAATCAGTGACTATGTTTATTAACACTATGTTGGGTATGTGTAGTCGTTTAGATACTCCTTTAACAGATAATGCAAAAATTAAGATAATTTTAAAATGTTTGCTACCTTTTTACCATGCCCAATTGGCACTTGTTGATATAGACACTATCGAAGACCTGACAGATAAGTGTAAACGGTTAGAGGAAACTCTATCCTGGTCTTTTCATCCTCCTACAACACCTAATTCTGGTGCTGGATTTAACTCTTCCTCCTCGAGAAATCGTTCTTGGCAATCTAGACCCCATACACCGAATGTGTCTGTGACTACTTATTCTTTGTCTTGCTGGAATTGTCAGGTTGTTGGTCACGCATTTCGGGATTGTACCAGACCCCAAACACGGATTTTCTGCCACGGTTGTGGTAGAGAAAATACGCTTAAACGTAACTGTTTTAAGTGTTCGGGAAACGAGCATGCAGAGGCTCGTACCCTGAGCGTTCCTCAAACAGCAGCCCCATCAGGGAACATGACCGCAGCTGTAGACGAAGCTTCAGGTCCAATACCCGCCAGCAGCTCGAACACCTCTCAGGAAGGAAGAAACACTTCCAACCGGAGACCAGCACGCAAACCGAAATCAGGGAAAAAGTAATTGTTAGTAACACTTCAGTTGACTCGTGCGGTTCGCTTGATCGTAGATTGTCCCCTCCAGTCTTAAACTGGAATTTTAGTAATAAGCATAATCAAGACGAGGAGACAGTTCCAAATTCTATACCAGGTTGTACGTTTGTAAATAATAATAATATGTCTATGTTAATACCAGATAATTTTGAAAATAAATCAGAGATTTTGGATTTTGATATAAATTCGTTATTAGTTAGGAAACATAATGATAACCGACCTTATCTTGAAATTGAAATTTTAGGACAATCTTGTTTAGCTCTATTAGATAGTGGCTCGAACATTTCTCTAATAGGTTCGTATTCGCTGAAATTATTAGAAAATACTGATATTAATGTTATGCCTATTTCTTCTTTACAAGTCTCTACTGCGGATGGTGCTATCCAGTCAATTACAGGTAAATTTGACACAGAAATCGTAGTTGCCAATATTCGGAAAATGGTTACATTTTATGTTATACCTTCAGTTAAAAATTCTATAATTCTTGGCATGGATTTCTTGAATGCATTTAATAGTACACTAAATTGCTCAGATTTTTCGTTGTTTATATCTTCCTTTAATGTCGCAACTGTAAGTGCCATTCGTGAGTTTTCTAGTTTGTCTAGCTTAGAACAAAACCAGTTAGAGAATATTATCTCTAAATTTTCTTCTATCTCTTCCAAAGATAGATTAGGCCGTACACATTTAATATCTCATACGATCGAAGTGAACATTTCAACTCCTTTCAGACAATATCAATATCCCATACCTCAGGCATGGCAAGCAGATTTAAGTAAAGAAATTGATTCGATGCTCTCTTTAAACATTATCGAAAAGTCGACGTCGTCATTTTGTTCGCCGTTATGGATGACAAAGAAGAAGGATGGATCATTCCGAGTATGCTTTGATGGTCGCAAACTTAATAGTATCACTACTAATCGAGATGCTTATCCCATCCCTCGGATAGATATAATTCTGAGCAAACTTCAGAATGCCAAATATATCTCTTCGATCGATTTATCCAAAGCTTTCTTACAAATTCCGTTAAGCGAAGAGAGTAAGAAGTATACTGCTTTCGCTGTCAGTGGTAAAGGGTTATTTCAATTTGTCACAATGCCTTTCGGTCTAGTTTCAGCTCCGCAAACAATGTGTCGTTTAATGGACTTGGTTATTGGTCCCCAACTCGAACCATTCGTATTCTATTATTTAGACGACATCATAGTTGTTACTCCTGATTTTTCTTCACATATTGAAATATTGGAGAAATTATTTTCACGCCTTAAAGAGGCTAATCTCACTGTTAATTTAGAGAAATGTAATTTTTGTCGTCCTAATTTGAAATTTCTAGGATATGTTGTTGATCATCAAGGTTTGAGAACAGACCCTGATAAAGTAACCGCTATTAAGGACTTCCCCATTCCTAAAACTACTACACAACTACGTAGGATCTTGGGCATGTGTGGATACTATCGTCGATTTGTGCCTTCTTATTCTACTTTATTATCACCTCTTACTGACCTCCTTAAGAATAGGAAAAAGGGCCAGACTATCACCTGGACTCCTGAAGCCGACGATGCTTTTCATCGTATTAAAGAAGCCCTTACGAGTGCTCCGGTCATGACTTCACCTGATTTCAGTGAACATTTCTACCTCATGACTGATTGCTCAAATACCGCCTCAGGTGGTGTACTCTTTCAGATGAAAGATGGTTCTGAACACCCCATAGCATATACTAGTAAGAAGCTCAATAAGGCCCAGAAAAATTATTCCACTACCGAGCGTGAACTCCTTGCTATTATTCACGGCTTGGAGGCTTTCCGTTACTATTTGGAAGGTCGTAAGTGTACCCTTATTACTGATCATAGTTCTTTACTCTGGATGCATTCTATGCGTAACCCATCCCAACGTTTGTCTCGATGGATTTGTAAGTTGTCAGCCTTTGATTATAATATCGTCCATCGTAAGGCAAATGGTGTTGTAGTAGCCGATGCTTTGTCTCGAACGTTTGATGTCAATCTTCTTGACTTATCCACTTTAGTTCCGGATACATGGTATCAAAAAATGTTAGAAAAGGTTACTCAAGCACCTGATCAGTACCCTGATTTTAAAGTAGAGAATAATATTCTTTATAAGCATGTCGTTAGTTCAGTGGAAGCTTTGTCTAATATGTTTGATTGGAAGATTGTTGTCCCAACAGCAAACCGGGATGAAATTCTTCGTACATTTCATGATAATGTGACATCTGGTCATTTTGGTTCTTATAAAACATTTAGTAGGATAGCAGAATTATATTATTGGCCTGGCATGCGCAACTATATCAAGAAATATATTTCTAGATGTAGAGTTTGTGCTACTTGCAAGCCAAGTACTATGCCACAAGCTGGATTAATGGGTACTTTTAGGAACATTGACTTCCCATGGCAGATGATATCCATGGATCTGATTGGACCATATCCTCGTAGTTACAATGGCTATACCTATTGTTTGGTGGTTGTGGACTACTTTACTAAATTTCCACTAGTTTTTCCTCTTCGTAATGCCACTGTCCCTGCTATTGTGAAATATTTGGAGGAGCAAGTCTTTTTGTTGTTTGGTGTTCCACAAATTGTTTCTTGTGACAATGGTCCTCAATTTGTGTCTAAGGCTTTTAAAAACCTTCTAACTAAATACAAAGTTCAGAAGATCTTTTATAATGCTGCATACCATCCGCAAGCTAATCATAGTGAGCGAGTGAACCGCAGTATTGTAACAGCCCTTAGATCATACACTTATCCAGATCACAGAGCTTGGGACCAGTATATTCACTCAATAGCTCAAGCCATAAGAACTTCGGTCCATGAAGTTACTCAATGTTCTCCAGCTTATTTGAATTTTGGTAGAAATATTGCTTTGTCTGGTGATTATTTTGGTTTAATTTCGGACAATTCCACAAATCTCCCTCAGATCTCTGAGAAACTCCATCGTTTAGATGATCTTCAGACTTTACCCCCAATATTTGCAGACATCAGGAAGAAGTTAAAATCTTCTTACCTTAAGTCACAGAGTCAATACAATTTGAGGAAAAGAGATTTGCGATTCTTTGTTGGTGATCGGGTATTAAAACGTAATTTTGTTAAGTCAAGCAAAGGTGATGCTATTTCTGCCAAATTTTGTCAGAAATATGTCCCATGTGTTGTCAGTAAAGTAATCTCTCCTTTAATATATGAACTAAAAGATAGTTCGTCCAACAGGAAACTTGGTCGATTTCATATAAAGGACTTACTACCAGATAATACTGTCAACGACTTAGCATCTTCGTCGTCAGAAGAAGAAGATTAACTTAACAATATTGATCAAGTTAATTCCTCTTTCTAAATTTTAGAAATACTCGATTGTTCAATGAATAGGTTAACGATTGGATTTTGATTTTAGTCACCAGATAGGTACTCTATGTTTTATCTATTATAGTAATTTTTCTAGCTTTCCATATTCTATGTATGTTAGGTGTCATTAGTTATTATTGAGATTTAGCTTAATTTGGCTTATTATTGAACTGGTATGGAACTGTAACACCTTGTATGTAATTATGCTTATATATGTCATCACTTGTAGATTAGTGTATCTACAAAATAGGTTTAGATTATGTTTATCTGGTGTTGTGTTTAATTTTGTAGTTTCTACTGGAAAGTTATTCCAATGCTTAGTATGATTCCTTGGTACATTAGCTTATTGTGGTCTAAAGAAGCCATCATGATATTTGTTTTGGTAAAGGCAATTTGAGTATACAGTGTGATTCCAAAGTTATACTTCATTGGTCAAAATTTAATTAAGTTAATTGAGATAAAAATTTATGATAAAGACTATGAAGCCATTTCGTTATGTACCGTATTGAATATTTCTTAGGAAAATGGTTTGCCTAGCTTGGCTATGCAAATACGTGGGTTCGAAACTTGTATTACTTATCAACTGTGCACATGATAGGAGACGGATTTCCTGGCTCACAGTTGCCTAGTCCTGGGTCATACCTTAATTAGTTCAGATGCTGAATTTTTATGATGGAATGTTTAATCATCATTTTAATCATGCACTAGGCATTCTTATTCCATGTTCAGTTTATGATCATTCTATAGAGACTTAGTCTTAAACTTGTCTGTCTATTGTATACTTACTCTCCTTTAGTTTTATCAATTTATTGTTCTGATAATAATGGTAACTTCTTGGATATCAGTCCTATGGAAATATGGTAGCTTTTGCCTACACCAAGGGATTATTGTGTTCGAGCATCAGCTTTCCTGAAAACTCATTATTTTTGTTTGTATGTGAATTAGAGTCAGGATCAACGTCCTGTTGTCTGTGCGTGACTAGGGAACATTTCCTTAATCTGCAGTTTCTTTAGAAATTGATTTACTTGTTCTCTAGTATTTACTTAATTGGATTTATTTATAAGAGTTAATAATATGTGACTTCTTGAAGTATTTCATGAGAGATGATTCCGAAATATTGGTTAGCTTTTTCTGGCTATTCCCATAAATTTGTTGTAGCTATAGCTATAGTTAGAGAATCCCAGAGTAAGCTAACTTCTGTTATGTCTACCATTTAATTAGGTAGACCTCCCGTTGCATCTGATACAAATCTGATGATCAGTTGAGTGAGGGTCATATTACCCAATATGTAATCATTATTAGCACATTGAGTGTTAGGTTGTAGCGTTGCTAATTAAATCTGCCTGATTGTTCCACCTTGGATATGCTTCCATATAAATCTATTGTCCACAGTCGGATCAATTTAGGATAAAAGGCTTGCTACAATAATTTCTTTTCTTGTCCATACATAACTCTTATATTTATTTTGGTTTATACTATGGTCTATGTTTTAGCTTTTTGGAACTGGCTACGAGATTTCTACTGATTGTTCACTTTGGATATGCTCTATTTAAATCTGTTGTCCATCGATAGAACAATTTTGTACTACTCGTCCCACTTGACTTTTTTGAGAATAGAATTTTTCTAAATTATGGAATTTAGTAAAGGGTTATAATAAACCTTAAGTATGTATGTTGGTACCATATGAGATATATCGGGCATTAAGACAACTCCATTTACATGACTCATAATTTGCGGTTAGGTATGATCGATCGAGTCAGCTGTAAGTGTAAGTTAGTCGTCGTATAGGTTATATTGAGTTTTCTATTCGAATATTGTTGTTATGGTGTTCTTGTTGACTATAATTTGGGGTTTTATAGAAATCTACTGAATCAACTTGAACACAACTTGGTCTTTAGGATATATATCAGAGTTTGGACGATGTCCTACGGTAGGTTAGTTTAGAGTAGTGAAGTATTCGTAGGTTCGTATTATATTTTAGAAATTTGGTTTGGTCACGCCTGTGTTGGATCCCACAGCGTGTGATTTTTTCTCTGTGGATACTTGTATGGAGTATCTATATGAGTATATATATGTATATGCATAATAAAAAAAAAGATTGATCATAGGATCAATTTTTTTTTCTTACAAGTAATGGGGGAATGTAACGATGAGTTACTACTATCGTTACTAAAATGTTATTCCGATGGGAACTAGGTATGCAACCAACTTTACAAGCACTCGTATTAGAGGTTGCAGTTGATAGACGATAAAGTTGGTAATATCTGGTAGATTAGAGTCTAGCAGTTGGCAATGACGATATCCGGCAGGGGTGTATGTCATATCGGCCATAGCGGCTGGCACTTCACTTGAATTTTCGTTCTTGTCCGATCAAGAAGTCCTCCGGTGGCCATTGTAAGAATTTACCTTTTGGTTGAAATAAGTTATAAGAAGATTAATTTACGTTGGAGGAAGTTTTTATTTTTTTGTTTGGGGTTGTGAAGAGTTTTTGGTTCCAATATTTTTTGAAGAAAACAATGGGTATGTATGAAAAAAAAATATCACTTAACTATGGTTTGCCATTTCTTTTTCATGCTAAGAAAAAATAACCATCTAAATTATTTTTAATACCATATTTAGATCATATGAAAAGCATTGCTATTCTTTAATTATCACTTTTTCAATACTTCTAATATACACTCACAGGAAAAAATATTCTTAGAACTACATTTTCACTCTCAAATAAATTGAAAATCAATGATAATTTTCATTCTATCATGTATTTAACTCCATATAGTAATCTTTGATTACAAGATCCACATTTTTTTTGTCCAAATACTTCCTTATATTCGTTTAAAAAGGCTTTTTCCAGTCAAGAAGAATCAAGGTCAATGAAAACATATACATCAAACCTCACTTTTTCCGTAGTTTTTTCTCTGTCAAGTTCTGATAAGGTGAAACACCTTTTTATAGAGGCCCTGTTTCTTAGATACTTAAGGAAAACCAGCTAATAGAAGGTTTTCTGTTCTTTTAGCCACTGGAGGGAGACTATAACAAAATTTAAGTCACATTTGGATGCTTCATTTATTTATGGAATAAACAATCATTTTGGTATTATTTTGGGTTTGGATTGGAAGAGTTTTGGATGTTTTTTTTCTCGTTTCTGGAATAGACACTAAGTTCTATCGACACTAGCAAGTACCTCCTCGTCAATACTCTGTGTTGCTGTTCCTTACCTCCCGAGGATTGGGAAGATCGGAGGATACGTACCTGGCTCTCTCATCATCAACCTCACCAGGATTTTGGAGAAGCCACAGGCCTACTTTTGTAGAAACTCCAGGTTTTTATAATAAAATTTGAATTTTCAATCCTTTTAAATAATAGTTTTCAATTTTCAATTTTTTTTCAATAACTCAAATACATAACCTTAATAATAATATAAATTCACCTTCTTAAACCCTATTATCTTTATAATATTCAATAATTTTTTTTTGTCAACGAATTTTATATTTCATTTTCATGATTGTATCAGGTATTTAAAATAATCTCAGGATTGTAAACTATCTGGGACGATACTGTGCACACTATCGAAGGGTTTATTTCCTACTCAATAATATTTATTCCATTCACCAGATATTGTCAGGTTGTCACTTCCGATCAGATACGGGATTGTCAGCCAATCTTGTATTCTACAGTAATAATTAGTTTGTACATGCATATTTAGATCAAATCACTTCCTTAGTAGAATAAATTCATTACATATATTAGTTTTTCGTACTGTAAAACCTGCATTATCGACAGGAGTGTACTACCATAGTACGTCGGATATTTAGCTAGGGTATAAAATTGTATATAGGGTTTATAGGTATTTTTTTTATTAAATGTGGTTGTACATACTTATATGTTTTATTATCCTATCATTTTAATAGTATCTATTAATAGTATTAGTTAGGTACAGCAATATAGGTCACGTGGAGAAGAATTTATTCAATTCTTCCCTGGCGCTCAACACTACTTCTGAATATCTTCTTGGTCAATAGTTCTCTTCTTGTCATTACTCCTTATATTAATTTATTTTCTTTATCATTCAAGTATTTCAGTAGGTACCGTCTTACTAGGGCGTGCAAATACGGCCTGATCCTTCCCTGAGCCCTACTGTTTAGTCTCTTCAATTTCCAGCTAGCCTATTTCTGTAAAACTTTAGTCATTTATTAAGCTACCCCATTCAAACAGAATAATCATACGTTACAGTGATCCATTATCGTCTATAATGATTAGCATATTACTAGACAGGAAGCAAACATTAATAGAACAGGTCTGATCTACCACAAAAAACATTAGTGCTTGGCATTCGCAGACGATTTGGTAATCTTGGCTAGGAGCAAAATAGAACTTATAGAAACAGTCATGAAACTCGAGGAGAGGGCAGCAACCAAAGGATGGTATATAAATGAAGCAAAAACAAAGTATATGGAATGAACAAATAAGCAATTCGTTCGGGGGCAATACATAACAATGACAACAGCGAAGGGAACACAGTATAAATTCGAAGAAGTTGAAAGATTTGAGTACTTAGGAACTGTCTTCACAAGAGATCCTAACTGTGAAGAAGAAATACAAAAGAGAATTATGTCGGGCAACCGCGCTATATTTGCTTTTAATGGGTTGTTAAGAAGTAAAAATATATCACGAAGAGCAAAACTAAGAACTTACAAGACCGTAATAAGGCCGATAGTAACGTATGCTTCTGAAACATGGGTCATAACAAAAAAACATCAAGAATTGTTATTAGTTTGGGAGAGGAAAATACTGCACAAAATCTTTGGTGCGAAAAACTTAAATGGACAATGGGTAAGAAGAACAAATAAGGAACTAACTGAGCTCTATCAAGATCCTAACATACTAGCAGTAATTAAGGCGCAAAGACTTAGATGGTTGGGCCATGTGCAGAGGATGATTCCATCTAGAATTCCCAGAATGATACTATCTAGTGCATTGGCAGGGAAAAGACGAAGAGGAAGACCGAGGTCACGATGGAGTAATGGAGTTAGAGAAGATATGAGAAGAATTAACTTAAGGAACTGGGAAAGAAAAGCGACTGACAAAAGGGAGTGGAAAAGAATAGTACATCAAGCCATGGGCCTACTAGGCTCGTAGTGCTTACATATTATAATATCAGTTTTCTAATATTATCCAGGTATTGTTTAGTTTCGCTTCCAGTGATTGTATTTTTTTTCTTGTTTTTTTTTGAAATATTTATTTATTATTTTATTACTATATTTTTTTATTGTGCTCATAATAGATTGCAACATTGTCTATAGACATGAATGCAGTAACAATAAATAAAAAAAATCGGAGATCCACACCCCGGATTTGAAATCTAAACCTCTGCTTTACGAATCCGAGTTTATCCGAGGTCTACCCACTAGGTCACTAGTCACTCTTAGACAATATTTTTTCCTGAAACGGGAAACTTTTAAAGCCGGGTCTAGACTATGTAACAAAACATGCTAATAACAAAGTTGTACAACAAAGTTGTACAACTTTGTTATGTAACTTGTTATACCGGGTGGTGAATTGGAACACGGGCCATAGGAAACTCAATGTAAAATTCTAAACTGTTGAATTCCTGCTTCCCTAATTACTTTACATCAAGTCATAAGAAACTATTTGTAGAGAATTGGAATCTGTATTGAAAACAACTGTTAATATTGTTCTACGAACAATAATTATTCAAAATTTTGTAAAAATATAATACAATTTTCAGAGAAATACGCCAAAGTTACGCCACACACAGTGAAATAATGTGTAAAGATTGCATTCGGTGACAATGAATTTATTATATTAACAATTTGAACTGTCAATTTCTTTATTTATTTTATCATTTATTGTTTAAAACACAATAAAGTTGATCAGATACCCTCAGTTAAGGAGAAAGTAATAATAATAAAGATATTTTCTTCAGTCAATAGTGTGCTCACTGTCAGTTAAATAGTAACGTGTGGCCTAACATGCCCGCACACACCTACTGCGGTAAATACATTATATTTTTCAAAATTTTGGAATGTGTTTAAATCGTAGAACAATTGTAACTTCTGTTTTTAATACAGATTTCAATCCTCTACAAATAACTTCTCATGACTTTTGATGTAACATAATTAGGAAAGCAGGAATTCAACAGTTTAAAATTTTACATTGAGTTTCCTATGGCCCGTTTTCCGATTCACCACCCTGTATATAGCATGAGTATCCAGACTATATAACAAAAAACAAAACAACAACATGCGCATAAATTTTGCAGCATTTTAGATGGATAGCTGGTAGGTTAGGTAGTATATAAAATTGCGTCATATAAGTATGGAGGATCTCTTCATAGCAACAGCAGCTTGTATAATATTGTGGAGGCGACAGGGGCGTGTTAAATTAATATTTTGGGTGTGTCCTTCATTAGCAGCTCGAGCAAAATATAGGTAGTGGTACAGCTCTTTTAGCTGATCTGGAAAGAGATAACATAGACCCATCGGCAGGACACATTAAATGTGATGGCAGTTTTAAAAGCTTCTTAAGAATAGAAAGTTCTGATTTTGAATTTCTTATAAATGAAATCGGCCATAAAATAGGCAGGAAAGACATTTCGAGATGCAATTCCAGTAAGAGAAAGATTAACAGTTATATTATTAGCAAAGTATATTTTTTAAACTTTTTACTCATTGTTTCAGAGAGGAAGTATAACATTTCTGTAAAATTTAATTCCTCAGTATTATCTTCTTCACCTGTTTATGATTGAGTGTCACTGTCTGTTTGAATTGGTGTAGCTGGAGAAGTAGCGGATGTAGATGTAGTGGACGGAATAGAAAGGCTCAGATATATTGTATGATTGAGTGCCTGTTTGAGTAGCTGATGAAGCAGTCTGCATCTGTGTAGCGAATGAAGTGAATGTTAAAGTTTTATGTCTGAACACTCTGCTCTGTAGAGAATATTAGTTATGTCAAATTTAGAGTTGATTTGCACCGATTTGCTGTTAAGGTTCCGCGTACTGCCTTTCATTTGTTGGCTTGAGTTATAGGCGTACGTGCATTAGTTTTAATTATAGTTTCTGTATCTATTTTCACTTCTATTTCAGTCTATTCATCGTGTTTTTTATTTGTTTTTTAAATCAATAAATGTAGCTTATCCCACAGCAATCCCATTATACTCATTACTTACGAAATAGCTCAATTAAATGAGTAGTCAGTTCTTTCGACAATTTCATCGCGTAAATAACCCTACGTGAACAGAGCAAAGAAAAATCTAGCACAATCACTCCAGAATGAACAAGGCGATATGACTCCAACGGTTGCTGCTCGCGTACTATGCCAGAGAAATGTTTCAATAACATGTTTTTAGGTGTAGATCAGTCGCGGTGCGGTTTTATAACTTTCTTTGATGTTTACCGACATCTGTTAGATAACATAAAACATGCTATATAACCAGAAAAATGTTATACAACACTGTGTTTTAAAACTCTTTTATTTAAAATTTTGTAACAAGTTACAAAACTTTGTTATTTAACATGTTTTGTTACATAGTCTGGACCCGGCTTAACGGTAACTTCTTATAGGTAATACACTACAATTTCTGAATATTTTTTCTGAAATCTATCGAATGGTACTAAACAAGACCCCCACGGAGGTGGGGGGGGGGGGTTACTTTAAATTCTTAAATAGGAACCCCTATTTTTTTATTACAGATTTGGATTCTTTGCGTAAAAATAAGCATTTTTTATTCGAAACATTTTTTCTAATTATGGATAGGTGGCGCTATAATCGGAGAAAACGGGTGTTGGAAATGGAAAATTAAATTAAAATATGGAAAGTTCCCACTAAAATGGAAAATTTTACTTAACTTTTTTGGTTTTAGAACCTAATAATCACAACCCAATAGGTCCCCTAAGCGCTCGAGTGACTGCACATTTAGCATACTTTGCTCCCCTACTATATGTATTATAAATAATATACGAGGTAATTATTAACCCAAACAACCATTATTCAACTTTAATTTACTAATAAAGAACTGGACGAAAGTGTCACATCAGCTTTTATGAAACACATGAATATTTACATAAAAAGGTAAGTGATCTGCTTGAAATCGATATTCCCAAAATCATCTAAAAATTGTTTATACTTGAGTACTTTGAGACTTGTATGAAATGTGAATACCGAAATACGATTAGGAATCTCCATTATGTAATTTTTAAATAATACATAATTCTTAGGAAATGAAAGGTATTATACAAACGTGTTAAAAAATACTACCTACTGAAATTTTTTGATGGCAATAAATGATGAATTGGTTTATCGAATTTATTTTTAAGGTGATACAGTAGCGATCAACAGGTAGCCAAAACGCGTTCCAAGATTGAGGCTGTAATTTTGAATATTTTTTCGAGATATTTGGCACACGTATTTGTAATATAATAAAGAATGGCGGTACAGAGCCCAATTTGAAAAATATAATAATATTTGGAAATTACTCTGTAAATAAACACAATATTAAAAAAACGAGTCTGTACCGCCATTAAGAAGAACAAAAAAATACACTTTCTTCAAATAAACTTTTTTATCAAATGCCTAGATTTTGTGTCATTTTGGAACTACTAATGAAATAAAAAATTTTAGTAGTTTTTGTAGATATTGTCCTGTAATTACGTTTGTAGAAAAAATATTGTATGATATGCGTATTAAAAAGTACATTTTTAAGGCACACATGTGAATTGCAGAACTCGCTGTCGCTCATTCTGCAAACTTTCACATGCGTGCCTTAAACGTGTACTTTTAACACTTATCATAAATAACTATTGAAATACTGATTACAAAATTTATATTATTTTAAGCCGTTCTGAGAGCATATGCTCAAAAATTTCGCTCGAATTATTTTTAAATGCGTTCATTTTTTTCGAATACTGAGAAAACCTTAAGTATTTTTGAAAAATTTAAACGCAGAAAGAAATATTACTGTATTATCCATGGTCGAAAGTCCTTGAGAACTTCTATAATATTTATTTTAATAAGTCACAGGGGTGAAAAAACACAGTCTGATTTTTAATTTTAAATATATCATTCAAAAGAAACTTTTTTTTCATTATAAGGGACTATCTGCCCTCGGGAATAATGTAGTCTTCTATTTTGAGTTTAAATTTTTTAAAAATACCTATTAGTTATCTCAGGATTCGGAAAAAATAAATGCGTTTAAAAAGAACTCAACCGAAATTTTGCGCCTACGCTCTCAAAAAGGATTAAAGTATTAAACATTTTTGTACTGTTTGAATTTATGCGACGATCCACTGTTTTAAAGATTGGTTGAACAGATGTTGCCAGTTGTATGGTCCTCACTATGTGTATCGTAAGTTATTCAACAGGGCATAGAATATACATGGTTAGAAAATATACGCCAAAGTCAGCGCCTCTATGCGGAAAATCTCTGAACTAAAAATTGATGTGGACCATACAAAGTGAGGTCCCACTTTTTTTTGTAAAAAAACAGTGTTTGCTATCAGTACATGTCTACGAAAAAGTCTTACATTGATTGACTAAGTGAGGTCCGTATACTGGACCTCACTTTGTACAGGACCTCACTTCAACCGCAGTTTCTTTTGATATGTGGCTCACTTCATACGCTGGGAGTAAATATATATATATATATATATATAATGTTGAAATCTTGGGAACTGGGATGACAGACTAAACACCGTTTTTTCTCCTTAAAGAACAAAATTTATTAGTTTTGTATACAATTATATCAAATATTTACATACCTTAAAGAAAATCGGTTTTAAAAGTCTTTGACTATTCTAATCTTTAAATTAACAATAACAAATAATACGTTAACAAATTTAAACAATAAAAATTATCAGAGATGTACAAAGATAATAAATTAGATTTTAAAATTTACGGAACAATATTTATGTCAATTTAGTGTCAGAATATTTATTATTCTTTTATTTCTTTACAAATATCCTTTAGCCTTTTATATAGCAGGTTTTCATTATTACATCTCCCCCCTTGAAAAGGCAAGAGCTTACTGCTATGGACAAAATTTTTCTGATTCCGACGATAGCCTCCATTGATTTCATAAATTGATGACGAAAACCTGTTTAAAACTTTGAATGGCCCTTTTCTTATCGAATCAAGTTTATTTCTGTTAAGACGGTTACCCATTTCGACATAGACTAAGTCTCCGACTTTAAATTCATACTCTTGCTTCTTCTGGTCAACTCTAACTTTATTGTTATTGTGAGCTCTCTGGGAATTTTGGAATGCCAGAGTTCTGTCTTGAGCCCAATCTTGGGGTTGATTAAGATCTGAGGGCAAAATTCAGGATTGTTCACCGGTAAGTAAATAAAGTGGAGAGAATTTTGTTACACTGTGTGTTGTTCGGTTGTATTCTTCTGTACATTCAATTGCGATGTTGGACCATGGATGTCGTGGATTCTCGTTAATCTTGCAACGGATACGATTTATCAGTGTTTGGTTGAGGCGCTCATTTAATCCATTTGAAAAAGGACAATCAACCGCCGTAAAAATTAAAGTTATGCCACAGTTTCGTATGAAGGATTTGAACTCATTTGAATTAATCGCTGCATAACGATCAGCCAGGAGAACTTTCACCTTATTCTTCTCAAAAATAGGACGTAAGAACCTAATTAGATCTTTAACTTGTTGGCCTTTAGAAGGGCATGTATAAGCAAATCTACTAAAATGATCTACCAAAAGATGAAGATAACGTTTTGTTGAATGGTTGCCTGCAAACCCACCAATAGTGTCAAGCGACATGATTTCATATGGTTCCGTGGCTGGCCCTAACTGTGATAAACGACCTATGTCTCGGCTTCTTCTTGACTTGTTTTTCTTGCAAATATCACATTGGTTACAAAATTCTGCTATAACTACATCCATATGTTTAAAATAATAAAAAGGTCGTATCTTTGCTATCATATGACCAGTTCCAATGTGGCCATAGTGAGAATGAATTTTTTTTACCAACTCTAGACCAAAGTTCTTAGAGATAAAGATGCGTTCTTTGTTTCTTAGTTTTTTATAAAGAAGTTCGCCTTTTTTAACTGTACGTTTGTCTAAAGATATCTCAGTGCTATTATTATGTTGATCTTCTTTTAAGTCTTCGATGGTTATCAAATTAACCACTTGTAGTATATCCTCAGTATTCTCAAAAGATTCCAAAACAGGGTTTCTCGAAAGAGCATCAGCTTCTTGGTTCATTTTGCCTGGAGAATATGTAATGGTAAAATCATATTGAGAGAGATAGTACACTAATGGCTTATGATCTGTGATTACCTGAAACTTTAGCCCTATTAACCAATGCTGCCAATAACGTAGCGCTTCTCTTATTGCGAGACACTCCAAATAAACTGCTTTTTTCTTTGCTTGTGATGGCGTGAATTTCTTTGAAAAATATGCTACTGGGTGCAACTCACCATTGTCTTGTAATTGTTTCAAAACTGCTCCAACTCCTAAAGCACTAGCATCTGTAAATAAAAAAGTTCTTTTCTCTGGGTCAAAAATTGACAAGATGGGACTCTGGCAGAGATATTCTTTGATTCGAATAAATGTTGCCTCGCATTCATCTGTCCATTTAAACTCTGTTTTATTACGTAGAAGATTATGGATGGGCTCAAGAAACCTAGTAAAATCTGGAATGTATTTATGGTAAAAATTTTTTTTTTCTAAGAATTGACGAATATTTTTCTTATTTTGAGGTCTGGGAAAGTGTTTAATAGATTTTAAGTTATCATGATGTGGTCTAACAGAATTGTAAGAGAGAACATGGCCTAAATACTTCACAGAAAATTGAGCGAATTTACATTTTGATAGTTTCAGCAGGAACCCTTCTTGTCTGAGTGCATGAAATAATTGTTCTATGTGATGTATGTGTTCTTCAAAATCAGAAGAAAAGATTAGAATATCATCAATATAATTTATGCAAAAGCCCTGAAGTCCGTAACGTCGAATAGTAGTGGCTAGTACTCGTTGAAAAATCGCTGGAGATATTTTTAAACCAAAAGGTAATTTCTTCCATTGATAATGTCCGGACTGTGTAACAAATGCTGTCTTATAGCGATCTTTTTGCCTTACTGGTATTGTCCAAAAAGCTGAATTAATATCAAAAACTGTATACCATTTGCAGTTTCGAGCCTTTACTATAATGTCTTCGATTCGTGGGAATAGTTGTGATTCCGGTACCAAAATTTTATTCAGTTCACGAAAATCAACACAGAGTCTCGATCGTCTTCCTTCGTCTTTCTTATATGCCAAGGTCACTGGTGCAGCAAAAGGAGATTCAGATTCCTCTCTCAGTCCTGCTTGAAGTAACTTGGTTATCTGACTTTCAATTTCACGTTCATCAGGAATGGAACATCTATAAGGTTTCTTTGAAATATATTTATTTTCTAAGAGTTTAATGTGAGCTTCCTGATTTTTTACTTCTCCTACATCGTACTTGTGTTTTGCAAATATCGATAAGTTTTCATCTAATATTTTAGAAATTTGTTTAATTTTAATGCTGTCTAGATGTTTTACTTTATCTAAATAGTCATAAGAGTTTTCTTCAAAATGTCTTACCTGAACTTTATTGTTATCTAAAGTCTCGGTTGTACTATTATGACTATATTTTAAACTTTCCTCTAATGTCTTAATATTTTATATGTTATTTTCATCCACTCTTTGGAGAATATTCAAATTTTCATCTTGCAGCAAACGAAACTGTTTAATAGCATCTAATCCTAGCAATACGTCATAAGAAAAATTATCATTTTTAATCACAAAAGCATCTATTTCTTGTTCTATTTTATGGATTTTCATAGGTAACTTTATTTTATTATAGAATAGAATAGAAATATGCTTTATTGCCACTGAAAATTTTTACAATTTTATGGACAAAGCTTACATACAGTCAAAAGAAAAACATAATATAAATAACAAATAACAACTACAATTTACTAAAATTAGATAAATCGTCAACAATGTACAGTATAAGATATAAAAGCCAAGACAAAAACAATTTATTGCAAAACATATATTAATTGCAAATTGAACATACAACAAATAGAATAAAATAGGTACAACATAAGGAACTGACAAGTTTATGCTACTGCGCATGGAACCCAATTTTCTTAGTTATTCATTAAGAAATTCTTCTATTGAATAATATGGTCTTTTGGATAGATAGGCTTTTGTCATTTTTCGGAACTTAGGGAAAGATGTTGCAGGTTTAAGTTGTAACGGAAGATGATTGTACAGTTTCTTTGCGGAATATAATATAGATTTCTTTACTAACCCAGTGGATGGAATCGGTAAATAAATATCAAAGATTGAATTTCTGGTGGAGTAAAGATGATTGGGCCTTGATGGAAAGACATGAAGGTGTTTACGAATTAAACAAACCGTTTCTAGAATATATAAAGATGGAAGTGTTAAAATTCCGTGATCTCTGAAGTAACTTCTGCAATGTGTAGATCTTCTGAGGCCAAACAAATATCTTATTGCTCTTTTTTGCAATCTAAAAATGACATCAAATTGAGCAGCTGTACTCGAACCCCAAAAAGGAAGACCATATCGAAGATGAGACTCGAACAACGAAAAATATGTTATTTTAGAAGATGCTAAATTGAGTTCCCTTGGGACAGATCGTATTGCATAGCAAGCTGAGGCGAGTTTCTTACTTAACGAATCGATATGAAGGGACCATTTGAGGTTGCTGTCTAAAAAAATACCAAGAAATTTTACAGAATCAACGGTACTGATCTGGCTGTTATGAAGTGGCAAAGATTGAAGAGCTCCTTTATAGGATAATGCTACTGTTTTATTTACGTTAAAAGAGAGTAAATTAGAGTCATACCAGGTTTTTATCGTCAGTAGATCCGAAGTTATAGTTTCATGAAGAGATGCAATAGTTGAGTTGCTCCAAGTGATACTGGTATCATCAGCAAAAAGAAAAATTTTCCCATTGATTTTTAAATTAGTAATGTAATTTATAAAGATAAGGAACAGTATAGGACCCAATACTGAACCTTGTGGTACTCCACAGACGATGTTTTTGAGACTAGAGTCAGTATCATTTGCTCTAACTAGTTGTTTCCGATTATTCAAGTAGGATTGGAACCAATTCAAAGAAATACCTCGAATTCCATAGAAATTTAGTTTTGTAATCAAGATGTCGTGATTTACACAATCAAAAGCTTTTAATTATAACTTTTTTCCACACCACTAATTGTTCTAAATGTTTGCTCATTTTCCAACATATTATGTTTAACATCTTCAATAATCTTTGAATTTATCAGTGTTATATTAGATCCACTGTCATAAACTCCAGTAACTTTATTATTGTTTATTGTAACAGTTAACTTAATTAGTGGTGTATAATCTAGTTTTTTTGTTGTTCTTCCTCTTGAGCATTAACAGCACCTTCACCAACATCCGCTAGATTTACCCTTCTCGCCTCAGCGCTACGGGTTTTGTATCTGCAAATTTCAACTGGATGAAAACGTCCCGGGTACCCACGAGCCTCACAGTTACTACACGGTCGTTTTTCTATCGATTTCTGATTTTTATTTTCATTCAAACAAATATCAGTCTCATTAGTAGGACTTAAAAATCTTCCTTGAATTTTTTTTAATCTAGGAAATATTGATGTGTATCTACGTAGCTGATTCATAAGCTGTTCAGTAGTATTAATGGTCTCTTTGTCCAAGCGATCTTGAATGTTTGATGGCAGACCCACCACAATGTGATTTATGGGCGATTGGTCTGACATAGTAGGCTCAGTCTCTAACAACATCCTTTCTTTCTTTAGCGCATAGTCTAGAAAAGAACCGTTTATATACTTGTAAGTATATGCTAAGTAAACTGTTCGCCAACTTTTATCACCGTAAGTTTCTAAAAAAGAATTTTGCCATTCCGACGATGCTCCATACATCGTTAGTTTACATAAAGTTGAGCTATACCATTCTATAGCATTATTTTCCAGAAAAAGACGTAATATTTGTATTTTAGCTTCATCTGTTGCTATTTCATGTCTTTCGCAATCATTTTCAAAATTACTCATCCATTGTCTAGCATTTTCTTTTCCTTGAAATTTATTTAAAACAAACTGACTTTGAATTCGGGAGATATCTAGCCTCGTGTTCTCTTTTGTCTCTAGTTTAGTGCTTAACCTATCAATTAGTCTAATTAAATCTGCTTCAGTTTTTTCTGTTTCTTCTAATGAAACCGGAGTATTTATCTCTGTATTCTCTACTAATTCTTCTAAGTAACAATTTTTAAAAACAAAATTACAATCTTCGTCTAAATACAAAGTAGCAACCTCAGGAATTAATGTAATGGTGATGTTCATATACTGACCTACTTTTGTCAAAACTTTACTTGCCATTTTGACAGTACTACAAGTGTCAAATAACTCTTTATGATAATTAAAATTTTGTAAATTTTTTGGAAACAAATAAGTGATATCATCTGATAATAATCTAATTCTTGTTAGTTTAACTACCTCTAAGCTATTTTCTTCACCAAGTTCCAAATGAATCCGTACCTGCTGTGACATTTTCACTTCTTCAAGGTGACCAAAAACCGATTTATAATGTTGAAATCTTGGGAACTGGGATGACAGACTAAACACCGTTTTTTCTCCTTAAAGAACAAAATTTATTAGTTTTGTATACAATTATATCAAATATTTACATACCTTAAAGAAAATCGGTTTTAAAAGTCTTTAACTATTCTAGTCTTTAAATTAACAATAACAAATAATACATTAACAAATTTTTTTTTTATTTAAATTTACGTGTCTTGACAACTATGGTCATTGACACGGGAACAAAAACAGTTACAATAATTGGTTACAATAGTTGGTTACAATAATTGGTTACAATATTTGGTTAAGCTACAAGTTTTAGGTACTTTTACAAAATTTATAAACATTTTATATTAAATGATACAATTTAGAGTCTCTCAGAAAAGCAATCAGAGAGTTCATTGAACCAGGTGAACTAAGTATATCACTAAGGGTACCAATAATGTTATGCCGTCGTCGGGTGGAGCTGAAAGTATTGCATTCAAGTAGGATATGTTGTATGGAAAGCCGCGTGTTGTTGCAGCTTTCACAGACTGGTGGATTTCCAGAACTCATGAGGTAACCGTGCGTGAGACGAGTGTGACCTATTCTTATTCGTCTGATTATGGCTTTGTCTCTTCTTTTTTGTATGGGAATTTTCGATGGTCGAATAATTGGTTGTATTTGATGTAATTTTGATGTGCTTCTATTCCATTGATCTTGCCAATTTTCCAAAACTGATTGCTTGAAGAGATATTTTAGGTCCTGATGGAGCTGTATCTTTTCGACAGGATTATTAGGGCAATTAGCTTTTTTCGCTGCTTGGTCCGCTTTCTCGTTACCAGTAACACCTACGTGCGAAGGAACCCAGATTATGGAGACTGAGGTGCCCGAAGTTAACAGCTGATGACAGTGAGTGTGTACCTTATTGACTATTGGGTGTTGTGATCTTAAGATTTTTAGTGAATGAATCGATGACAGTGAGTCGGTGCATATGGCTATACGTTTGCTGCTTTTTGGTGTGACTTCTAGAGCTTTATTTATTCCATATAATTCCGCTGTATGTATACTGCAGATTGTAGGGAGGCGGAATGACGCTATTGTTTCATTTGTAGTAGTAACTGCGCAACTTGTACCATGTTCATCTTTACTGGCGTCTGTGTATAAGATTGTATCAAACTTTTCCATGTCGATCATTTTATTGACTCTTTTCTAATCATAAGGCTGGGTATTTCCTTTTTGTCGTATCTACATAGACTAATGTTAAAACTAGGCTGCTTTCTGGTCCAAGGCGGGGTATGAGGGATACAGATCGGGGTCATATTTGAAAAATCTATGTTGTTAATTAACTGGTGTAATTTGCGGTCAATTGGGTATACAGACCTAGGTTTTTCTGTTGGATCTATTACTGTGTGTCTGGCATAGAGTTGCACAAGTTTGACTTGAATGTTTGAATTTGACTTGAGTTTGACTTAATTTCAAGTCAAACTCAAGTCAATCCTTCTGACAAATAATTCAAGTCAAGTCAAACTGGTCAATCGTACAGGTTTGAAAATTCAAACTGTTTGTCAAACTAGTTTGAAAGAGTTTGAAACATAGTTTATTTCGTAGATATACTTTTTTAACAATCCACGAGGAAAATAAAATTCCTGTAGCTGGCTGTATACCATAAATCACAAAAATACAGGATCCTTCTTAAAAGGTATATATTTAAAAGACCCTAATAAGGGTTGCATCACAAAACAAAACATTTTCGGAATAACAAGTAATCCATCATCAGTGTTAAGCCAATAACATGCATGCGTGAGCCACCAAAAAGTTATGGGTAAAAACCCTTTAAAAGGTATAAGATCTTATATTATACTACATATTATGTTTAAAATAGTTAGATGTTGCAAATATTCCTGGATATTACCCAGGGCAACACAGGACTCTAACCCACGTGGATGTGATATGAAAGGGATGAACCTCGCATATTGAAAATTGAGTGTCAACTATATCTTTTAAAGGGTTTTTACCCATAACTTTTTGGTGGCTCACGCATGCATGTTATTGGCTTAACACTGATGATGGATTACTTGTTAATCCGAAAACGTTTTGTTTTGTGATGTAACCATTATTAGGGTCTTTTAAATATACCTTTTACAAAGGATCCTGTATTTTATTTTTTTTTTATTTTTTTATATACTTTTTTATTGAGATAGACATGTCAGTTGCCAATTAAGATAAGAAATTTAATAATACATTGAGTGCCATATAAATCATCCTTTAGTTCCAATAATTTTAGTATTTGTTTCCCTCTGCTCATTTTTAAAAATCATGTAAAATAGTAAAATTTACTGACAATTTCACAGTAAACTATTTTTTAGCACGCACAACAAAATTAAATAAAAAAATACTAAATGAACAGTTATAATTTTCTGCTTTTATAACCGAGAACAATAAACATCGGCACCGTCTTCAACGACAGAACGAAAGTCATAAAAAAAGGTTCAGGAAAGTTAAAAAGGAAGAAAACAAAGAACCTCAAAAATCTGTTTCCGTACCAACCCCTTTTTAAGGATGTTAATTCCTTGAAATTTTATGGTCAATTTTGGATTATCTACATTACATTTTTTCAATACAAATGCACCAGAATCACAACATTTGGTGTGCACTAAAAGTATAAGTCAAAGCTGCGAAGTGAAAGCAGAAGGTACTAACAGTAGAAGTTGACCTGTACCTTACAAAGCAGACTTTTGAAATTAAAAGTTGTACTGTTGGAATAAAATCAATATTTATACATGAAAAACAGGCTATTGATTTATACTCTTAGTACAGAAATGATTAATAAACATTCAAAATTGAAAATATAGAAGAATCCCGAAAGGTCCATTTTATGACTTATACTATACTATATTCTTAGTACATAGCACGTTAGACATAATAAAAAATTGTATAAAGAGTATTATTGTATTTTTCAATTTAATTACATTATACAGGGTGGTTCATCTTATTCGCCTCGGTCTCTGTACGGAAACCACTTAATATTTTTAAAAAATTTCTTCACAGTAATATACAGGGTCTTTAATACTACAATCTAAAAATAATGTGAATTATACAGGGTGTTCCAAAAAAGAGTGGTATATCAAAGTTATATTTTTTTTCTTGTGGAATGCCCTATATCTGATGACATTATTGAATTGACCTTAAAAAATAAGCTATACTTTCATAAGGGTTCCCTAACCTAAATACAGGGTGTTTTGATTTATTTCGATTTTTATAAAAATGCAAGGTTTTAGAAAAAAATAAATATCTACGAATCTAAGAAGCAGTAACAAATTCTTTCTTGGATCTGAATAATAGACTATTTAGCATACTCAAACAGATGCTTATTGCAACAAAATTTCTTACAGGGTGGTCAAAATATGAGATTGTGCTATTAACAAATTCAATACAATACAATACAATACAATACAAAAAGTTTATTTTGCCAAAAAAACAGAATATTACAATATACAACAGAGAATATACAAAACGTTTTTAGACAAAAAAGGATCTTCTCACGATTATAAAACCGATTACAAAAAGTCCACCACAAAGGTAGACCTTTGCGAAAAGACCCCAATGAGAAGTAATATTTAATATAAGACAAAAGAAAAAATTAATAAACTAAACCAAAACTGAACTGTGTTGAAGGAGAAGGGCATTAACAAATCAAATACGATAATATTTATAATATAACTTCTAGACCCAACGAAAAAGTGCCAAGGACGAGAAGCCGGACAGTGTGCAGATTCTCGACAGCTGGATAGATGGTAGAAAAATAGTTGTTAATAATTTAATTTAGTTAAGTTGTTCTTGTAATAACATGTTTCTTATATACTTTCTAAATTTAACCAGAGACAAGTTTTTTGTTCTTTTTGACAGCCCGTTCCACATTTTGACAGCTAGATAAGAAAATGATTTTTGGAAAGCCGCAGTTCTATGACGCGGAAGAAGAAATGTTCCAGTGTTCCGTGTAGTATGTATTCTAGACAAATCTGAAAATTTTTCATTTAAATATGGAGGTTTCCCAGTCTTAACAATTTTGTATATAAAATTATACATATGTTGCCTCCTTCGATAAACCATTTTGAGGATGTTATGTTGATTAAGGTAAGGCGTTATATGGCGATTATACGGAATTCTATATGAAAATCTTACACAACTATTTTGGATTTTTTGGATTGACTTTTTAAGTAACCAAGATATAGAGTCGCCGTAAACAACGTCACCATAATCAAACAGGGACAAGACAAGAGTATTGCAAAGATAATATTTTTGTTTAGATGTTAAGTATTTTTTTATTTTATATAAATTTTTTAATCTGAGATATCCTGCAGTTAACTTTTTCTTTACATGTTTTTGGAAAGAAAGTTCATTATCAAAGATAATACCCAAATTTTTTGCATGTTTTACAATGGGGATTGGATTGTTATTAATGTTAATTTGTAATGTAGTTTCGATAAGCTCTCTGGCATTTTTATTTTTATTTATAATTATTATTTGCGATTTGGATGCATTTAATTGTAAATTGTGATTTTCTGCATATGAAGATATACATTTAAGGTCCGCATTTAATTTATTTTGAGTGTCTATTATAGTGTGTCTATTTATAGGTATTTTTAACTGGGAGTCATCAGCAAACTGCTTAAATTTGCAGAATTTAATGCAGTTTTTCATGTCAGCAACATAAATGGAAAATAACAGAGGTGAAATTACCGAACCTTGTGGGACGCCATTTTTAACTAATTTAAATTCTGACTTATCAACACTTGAGTCTTTTTTAACAAGAACACAACTAAATCTATTCGTCAGTAGGTTTTGCATGAGATTGACTGCACTGTTGGAAAAGCCAAAGTAATGAAGTTTGGCCAACAGCATCTCGTGACCAATAGTATCAAATGCTTTACTAAAATCCAAAAGGGTCATGCAAGTACTATTTTGTTTTTCTTCATTTTCTCTGATGTCATTCAAAATGCTGACAAGTGTTGTAGTGGCACTAAAATTTTTCCGGAAACCCGACTGGCAATCAGGTATTATTTTGTTAATTTCAACAAATGACTCAATTTGATTATATAAGTGCTTTTCAAAAATTTTAGATAAGACAGGAAGTATACTTATTGGTCTCAGATCTTTCAGCTCCTTTGGTTCAGGTATTTTAGGTAATGGTTTAATTATAGCTTTTTTCCAGCCAGATGGATAGAATGAATTCAAAATACACGAATTAATTATATTCAATAATGCATCTGCACAAAAAGGGTAGCATAATTTTATATCTTTTATTGTTAACCCATCATCACCAGCTGCATTAGACGATATTTTGGAGACGATTTTATTTAAATTTTCCCTGTCCAATAGTGTAAAATTAAACTCGTCAGTGTTGTCTGTAAGCCTGTTGCTTTTATAAAATTCTATCAAATCTGTAGAAACTGTGTTGTTTTTGTTATCGATTTCTGAAAAAAAGTTGTGTATATTTGTCGCATTGTTAAGATTATCTGGTATATAGAATTGATTTTCGTTATAAGTAAGATTGAGTTTTTTTGCTGTTTTCCAAAATTCCCTCCCTTTACTCTGTCCAAATGTATTAAAAATGTGATTTTTTCCCGTATTATAGCATGTTTGGTAAAATTCCTCAATTGTCTGTAGTACTGTAGAGACCCTTCCGTTTTTTCATTCATAAATTCAAGCTGTAATAACTTACTTATTTTAAATGGAACACCCTGTATCTTACTAGTCTATCGCGTAGAAAATTTACTTAGCTTTCAATTTGTATTAGGCTTTCCTATACCTATCTTTTTACAGGGTGGTCAAAATATTAGGCTGTAATAACTTACTTATTTTAAATGGAACACCCTGTATCTTACTAGTCTATCGAGTAGAAAATTTACTTAGCTTTCAATTCTTATTAGGGTTTCCTATACCTATCTAGCTTCATTTTTTAAATATTTAAAGATTTCCTAATTTGTAAGCTTTAAAAATTAGAATTAAGTACCTATGTCGTGGTTATGTACAACACATCACCAACACCGGCAATATACTTAAATATCTTAGTCAAGATAGTTTCATTAATAAAATTCACATTTTTATCATTTAATCACACAGAGTGTTCTTATTTTAAATGACATACTCGATATTCTATTCTTTATAATGGAAGATATTTAAAATCTCTTCAATTCATTTTTACATATTTTTGTACAATAGGCTCGTTTTCGTCAAAGTAGCCATTGCATTTAATTGTTTGTAATTGCGATTTAAAGATTCAAACAAAAAGTGGCGTTCTTAAATTTACTTAATAACCGTTGGTTTAAGATATGGAAAATACTTATACGGAATGAAATATAATTTAAATATCTTCCAGAATAAGGCATCTAATATAGGGTATGCAGTTTAAAATAAACATATTATTCAATTTCACATGTAGGCCAAAATCAACTAAAATAATACAACACTCTGTGTGATTACATGATAACAATGAAAATTTTATTATTAATGACAGTATCTTGTCTAAGTATATTGCCGGTGTTGGTGATGTGTTGTACATAAACACGACATAGGTACTTATGTAATTCTAATTTTTAAAGCTTACAAATTAGGAAATCTTTAAATATTTAAAAAATGAAGGGAGATAGGTATAGGAAACCCTAATAAGAATTAAAAGCTAAGTAAATTTTCTACTCGATAGACTAATAAGCTACAGGGTGTTCCATTTAAAATAAGTAAGTTATTACAACTTGAATTTGTTAATAGAACAATCTAATATGTTGACCACCCTGTAAAAAGATAGGTATAGGAAACCTCTAATACAAATTGAAAGCTAAGTAAATTTTCTACGCGATAGACTAGTAAGATACAGGGTGTTCCATTTTCCATTTAAAATAAGTAAGTTATTACAGCTTGAATTTGTTAATAGAACAATATCATATTTTGACCACCCTGTAAGAAATTTTGTTGCAATAAGCATCTGTTTAAGTATGCTAAATAGTCTATTATTAAGATCCAAGAAAAAATTTGTTACTGCTTCTTAGATTCGTAGATATTTATTTTTTTTCTAAAACCTTACATTTTTATAAAAATCGAAATAAATCAAAACACCCTATATTTAGGTATAGGGAACTCTTTGTATAATTCACATTATTTTTAGGTTGTAGTATTAAAGGCCCTGTATATTTCTGTGAATAATTTTTTTTAAAATATCAAGTGATTTTCCGTACAGAGACCGAGGCGAATAAGATGAACCACCCTGTATATAAACACAGCATTTTCACTTTTAAAAAATTCCATCATTTTTTGACGGAAACTTCAAAATTAATGTGTACATTAATGGACAAAACTGTTATTCTGGCCAAACGCTTAGTTTAGCATAAACAGACCAAAGTCGGCGCTTAGTCTACAATTGCGAAACTGTTATGAATGGCAGTTATGGATATATGGCAGTTATGAATGGCAGTTAAGAATGGCAGTTATGAATATAGTCTTGTTATGCAAAACTAAAAACCCTTAATAGACAGAATGTCGCTTGGTTTATTTTTGTTTTTCTTAGTAACCGTTAACGTGACAATAACAGGGATTTTTCCAAGATAGTTTTAGCTATGTGTCACCAGAATCCGCTGTTATCTCGATTTTAAAGAAAATGCGCTTGGTCGAGTTATGCATAACGCTGTCCTTTAGAATTAGTTCACTGTTTGTGATTTTATAACGCTGTTCTTTATTTTTACATAATAGAAGTATGTATGCACTTTGCAATTTTCATTGTTTTGAAATTACCTGCCGCAACATCAAATAAATCAGTATATTTATTTTGCTTAATTAATACTGCCAATTAAAAACGGAGGGGAAAAGTTATTAACAAGCATCTATAACCTAATAGTTAGAATATGGGAAGCAGAAGAAATGCCCGAGGATTGGAAAGAAGGCAGAATTATACCAATATTTAAGAAAGGAGAAGCAACAAACTGTAACAATTATAGAGCAATATCTCTACTGAGTACAACATATAAAATTCTAACAGGCCTCATCAAACAAAAACTTAACCAATTCACAGAGAAAAAATTGGGGACTACCAGCAAGGATTCAGAGAAGGCAGATCCACTACAGATGCGATCCACATAGTTACACAAACAATCGAAAAATGCCACGAACACAACATAGAACTCCACATCCTCTTCGTAGACTTCAGACAAGCCTTTGACTGTATTGGAAGAAACAAATTATTTATTGAAATGAAAAATCAAGATGTACCAGCAAAATTAATCAGATTAACAAAAATGACCATGGATGGAGCTCGAGCCAAAGTAACAACAGAAGAAGGTAGCACAAAATCAATTGCAATAGAAACAGGAGTGCGACAAGGCGACTCCCTGTCAACCACATTATTCAACATAGCACTAGAAGGAACAGTCAAGGCCAGCAAAATTAAAGGAACTATAGCCCACTCCTCAACACAAATAGTTGCATATGCCGATGATTTAGTTCTTATGGGAAGAGACAAGGAAAGATTAAAAGAAGCAGTAACAATCCTGGCAAAAGAAGCACGGAAAAGAGGTCTAGAAATTAACGAAGGAAAAACAAAATATCTACTCTGCTCTAGAAGAGAAGATAACAGGATGAGAGAAATCAAAATAGAAAACTACACTTTTGAAAGAGTCCAACAATTTAAATATTTGGGAGTAATAGTGAATGGCCAAAACAAGAGAAGTGATGAAGTAACGGAACGAATACTAACAGGCAACAAAACATACTGGAGATATCATAGGCTTATGAAGGACAAGAACTTATCCAGAAATACAAAACTGAAAATATACAGAGTTGCAATCAGACCAGTAGTTACGTACGCAGCTGAGACAATGTGCCTCACGGAAAAAGATGAAGAAAAATTGAGAATATTCGAAAGGAAAATCCTCAGACGCATTATGGGCCCGATAAGAATGGACAACGGAGAAATGAGAAGAGGAATGAACCATGAACTAAGAGACATAATGAAGGGAGAAGATATAGTTAGATTTATTAAATCACAGAGGCTGAGATGGCTGGGACACATAGAAAGAAGGAAAAACGACCGACTAATTAAGAAGATCACCAAATGGAAACCGGCAACTGAAAGACCAAGAGGAAGACCCAGAGAGAGATGGGAGGACCAGGTCATGAGAGATATCAAAATTCTGGAAGTGAGAAACTGGAGGGAACTATGCACATATCGAAATGAGTGGAAGAAAATAGTAACGAAAGCCAAGTCATATAACAAACTTTGACAACATACAAGTGGAATGCGGAGTGATTCACCGCAATAAGCGAATCTGAGAGCTCTAAGTAAGAGCGGCAAACATTCTACCTGGAATGAAAAGCCCTGATGATGATGATGATACTGCTTCGACTACAGATTGTTTCTCTTAATTTTTGCAGTGGGTATACCTTCAATATCAGACTCAATTTGTTCTGGTACTTTATCTGAACCGAAAAATATCCACATTCAGATATTATCTCCCAAAGCCACACACTTCAAAACGAACGTAATAAACAAGCCAAACATGGACGTCTAAATATGAACTACAAACTAATTTGCGGAGTAGCAGAATACAGATTCAGACCTATCCAAATAAGTCACAACAAAATCCGTACGCTCTCAATTAGAATTGGAAATAAACACTTTGCCAATATGACATTCAAACTTCAAACTGTTTGAAGAAGTTTGATTTCAAATCAAACCTAAAGATATCGAAATCAAGTCAAGTCAAACTTTTTTACAAAAAAAGTTTGATTTTCAAGTCAAGTCAAGTTTGTTGAATAAAATCAAACTAGTTTGACTTGATGCATCTCTAGTCTGGCAACAAGATTTGCAGCTGGATTTGAGGGGTTGGCAGAGACCTTTGCAAAATAATTCAGAAGGAGTCTTTGTCTCCTATCAGTCAGTGGAGGTTCATAGGCTTCGACATGGATGCTTTCAGATGGGCTAGATCTGAAAGCACCAAGACAAATACGAAGAGATGTGTTCTGAACGACGTTAAGAGAATTTAAGAGAGACTTGCATGCAGATATATAGAGTATGCTAACGTAATCAAGTTTGGACCTAATTAGAGCTTGGTAAATTCTGAGTAATACTTCCTCTTCAGATCCCCAGTGATAGTGAGCAAGGGATTTAATTATGTTTATTCTTTTTAAACAATTAGCTTTAGTGGTTTGTATATGATTTCTCCAAGACAGTCTTTTATCAAATTGCATACCTAAGATTTAATGGTTATCTACTACACGAAGCGAAGTTCCATGTAGTTGTAAATTAGGTTGGGGAGACCTGTATTTTTTACTAAATTGGATTACTATAGATTTAGGTGGTGAAAATTTGAATCCTGTACTTTCTGACCAATTGGTAATAGACTCTAGGGTGTTTTGAAGTAACGCACTTGTACTGGATGTGGTCCTACCTTGACAAAATAGAATGATATCATCAGCGTAAATAGCGTGTTGAACTGGTGCTTTTATCATAGAGCTTATGTCATTAATACAGATTAAGAATAGTGTGGTGCTAAGTATACAACCTTGAGGTAGTCCATTCTCTACAGCTTGTGTTGCAGACATTTTACCATTTATGGACACTTGAAACGTTCTATTCGTTAAAAAGTGATTAATAAATGTTGTTATATTACCTTCTAATTTGAGGTCACTAAGTTTTGCAAGAATTATTGATTTTGAAGTGATATCGAGAGCACTCTCTATGTCTAGAGCAACGGAAATTACCTCATTCTTGTTTTGCATGGCGTACGCAATTTCAGACTGAAGTGAAACCAAGTTGTCCATAGTGCATCTATTTGATCTAAATCCTGACTGAAATGGATTTAGTAACTTATGTCCTTCTAAGTACCAGTTAAGACGATTATTTATTATTTTTTCTTTATAATAAGACTTTACATAATGAGCAAGTTAAAGAAATGGGTCGAAATGAACTGGGTAATGCTGACATGCAGTCATTCTTTTTAATTGGAATCAAAATGGATTTTCTCCATAGCCTGGGAAACAGTTGACCTGTCCATAAAATATTGTACAGATCTAATAATTTTCTTAATGTATCTGAATGTAGTTTTTTAATAAATATTGAGGGAATGTCATCTGGTCCGGCAGCAGATTTTTTTAGAGAGCTAACAACATCATAGAGTTCGTCCAGAGTAAACGGTAGGTTAAGTGGATCAGGGTTAGATGAGGAGGACTGAGGAGGGTGCTGTTCGTCTCATGTCAATAAATGGTTAATTCTGTTTTTGGATTTGTCTAAAAAATATTGTGCAAAGGTATCAGAGACTTTCTGGTCGTCTGTGATAATATTATTTTCGTGGATAAGAGCGGGTATTTTATACGTTGTGTTGCGTCCATTAATTTGTTGAATTTTGTTCCATACTTGAGTTGGAGATGTGTCAGCGGTTATAGTACTGGAGAATTTAATCCAAGATTCTCGTTTACTTTCTTTTATTACTCGTTTTGATTTGGCCTTTAGTCTCTTGAAATTAATTAAGTCCACTTCTGCTCGTGTTCTGCGAAATTTGTTTAAGGCCTTTTTGCTAGCTTTAACTGCTAGCTTGCAAGATAGGTTCCACCATGGTACAGATTTATGGGATGGATTAATAGTGTACCTTCCAATGTGTTCCTCTGCTGCTTGCAGTATGCATCTATTAAATTCATCAACATCCGTATCAGCATTGTTTTGATAAACAATTTCGTTAACTCGATCCTTAACAGATGCGCTGAAAAGCTCCCAATTAGCTTTTGAGATATTCCATTTGCTCTTAACATAAGACGGTTTAGCTTCATTATTAGTGATGAAGATAGGGAAGTGATTGCTGTCATAGAGACTATCAAGCGTGTACCAGGTAAGAAGAGGAGCTGTTTTAGGATCACTAATGCTCAGGTCAATTGAAGAGAAGGAGCCAGACTCTATATGAAAATACGTGCTACTTCCTGTGTTTAAAAGATTAACATCATGATTAATGATAATATCTTCAATGATCTTACCCCTACCAAACGTATTTTTAGATCCCCATATAATTCCATGAGCGTTAAAATCTCCAACAAGAATAAATGGAGCTGGAAGTTGGTTAATGAGATTTAAAAGTTCAGCACTGGCAAGATTATAGTTAGGGGGAATGTAAACATTGCATATGACAATTTTGTTAGGGCACCATGCAGTTACTTCTACAGCTTCTAGCGTTGTGTTTAAAAAAATTCTTGGTGAAAAACATCATTCGAGATAAAAATGGAGGATCCACCGCTGGCCCTTAAATGCGTTGTCCTAATAAAATGATAGCTAGAATAGTTTTTAAGATACGGATTGTGTGTTGTGTTAAAGTTAGTCTCTTGTAAGCAGAGAAAGTCTGGGACGTGATCTGAGATTAATTGTTGTAAGCGTTCAAGACGGGAAAAAACCCGTCACAATTCCACTGAATTAATGTGAATATAATTACAGATTATTTTAAGGAATTTTGAGACTGTTGAGATAATTGAGATACGTCTGAGTTGCTGTCTTCACCGCTTACGTCATGGGACATATCAATGCTAGATACACTTTCGGCATCATCAGGTTTCAGTTGGAGTTTAATTTTTTTATTTATACGTGTTATACGATATCTAATTGCCCGTTCTTGGAGAGATGGGTACAGAAATTGTAAATTTAAGATCAAAGATTTAATATCGCTCGTAAATTTCAATGCTTCAGTGTAAGGATCGTTATTTCCAAAGGTGTTTTCAAGGAAAGCTATCAGATTATCTTGAGGAAGTATGAATGCTTCTGGTGTTTTATTGTAGGCCTCTTTTATATCCTCTTTAGTTTGTTCAGTCAGTCCGGTTTCTATTGGTGGGTTTGTACTTTGTTTCTTTCTTTTTCGCTTAATGGTTTTATCCTGCTGTATGTGGCTGGCAGGTGAAACGGGTGGAGGCATGCTAGCAGTGTCATCTAGGGAACTGTTTTCATTCGTGGCCGTTGATACTTCTGAGCGACCTCGTTTAAGGCCTGGTTTTACTGCAGTAGTTGTGTCCTGTTGTGCAGTACCTGTAATAGGGGTCACGCTGGAGGTGTCTGTCGGCTGTGTGTTATCTAGTAAAAGGGTTGTGTTCGTGGATAATTCGGGATTTGAATTAGGAGTTTGGGTTACATTAACAGTTGGAGGATTAGAGCATTTAGAAGCAATGTGTCCTGGTTGTTTACAGATAAAACACTCCATTTTATCTGTAGATAAAAAGATTCTGTTTTCAATACCTTCAAAAGGTATTACAATTGACGTTTGTAACTCAAAATTATCTGTATTGGAAAAAAAATACACTTGGCGTCTAAAGCTAAGGATGTGAGAGTACTCATCACCTGGGATACCAGCTCTTAAAAAGGAAATCGGGGAGGCTAACTCAAGCCCAAGATTTTTAATGGCACTTTCTACTAAATCGTGCGGAACGGTTGGGGAAATATTTGATATGACAATTCTTTGCGTGGGGGAAACCAGTCTGCGAATATTTAGGGTAATGTTCCCTATCTGAATATGAGGACGCGATGTTAATAACTGTTCGACTAGATTGGAATTGGTAAGATAAATACATATCCTATTATGGGATATCCTAGAAGCAAAAGAAATTTGTTTGGGACCGATAATGTCGCCTATAGCTCTAACATAGTCATGTAATTTAAGGTTTTGATCAGCATGTAATACTACCGCTTGGGTGTGCTTTCGAAACGAAGGTTTTACTATGGATGTAACTATGGATGCATACGAAGTTGTTTGTCTAGAAGTTGCATTATTTGTAGTTTGAGACATATTTGAAGCTGAACTGTTTTGCACGTTACTGCCCATGTAGTCAGAAGCAGAAGCAATATTATGAAATATAATAATTATTTGTTTAGTTTAGAATACTGTTGATATTTACACATTTTGCCAGCACCACTGGGAGCCGGCTAGATCACTTTTCGAGATTTATGCTAGTCCATTAATATTATTGATCTTTCTAATTAATGTAAAAAGCAAAAAACTGGATCTAATTATAGTTCCGAATAAACTAAACAAATCTAATTTAAAATGTTCAAATACGTACGTTATAATTATTGTTATCACGCTCACTGGTAAACTCGTATTTCACTGCTATTAATAAACACAGCTGCGATCGTCGGTGTTTACACGTTGAGGTACTACAATCGACTCATTAACAAATTTAAACAATAAAAATTATCAGAGATGTAAAAAATATTAAATTAAATTTTAAAATTGACGGAACAATATTTATGTCAATTTAGTGTCAGAATATTTATTATTCTTTTATTTCTTTACAAATATCCTTTAGCCTTTTATATAGCAGGTTTTCATTATTACATATATATATATATATATATATATATATATATATATATATATATATATATATATATATATATATATATATATATATATATATATATATTCCGCTTCCACACAAAGTCAGTCCAGTAATAGGTAAATGAATGAACAATGTCAGACCAGTGAAACAATGTGAGACCATATACGTGGCTCCGGATTGTTTCTCGCAGTTTTCTACATCAATTTGCATATTCTATTGACTATTGCGGAAGAAAATGAAAGAGTATGGCATTATCTACTGTAAATGATACCAACATGCCTATATTTGAGCCACATATAGTCAAAAAGTGC
Source organism: Diabrotica virgifera virgifera (assembly GCF_917563875.1). Lineage (NCBI taxonomy): Eukaryota > Metazoa > Arthropoda > Insecta > Coleoptera > Chrysomelidae > Diabrotica > Diabrotica virgifera. The sequence goes on along the minus strand of NC_065452.1, from coordinate 75,850,748 downwards.
AAGGCAAAACTGAAGTCGAGTGGCTCCACATTGTACGAAGGATTGTTTTGTTAGTTCCAACTAATTCCGCCTAAAATTATATACAAGCGCTGTTGCATCTATTTGTATATATGTCTTAAAATTAGCAATTCCGAACCAACAGAAGTGGCAACAGCGTTGGTTGTAACTATCAATACAGTATATCGTTTCGTGTCACCTCAGGTAAAAAAAGGATATTATTGAAACGGTCGACCCGAGGGAGTGACAATACAATGATAAATTTGTCGTTCTTAAGTTTAAATGGATTCTGGTTATTTGGAATACATAACAGATTTTCATAAAATGTATATTTATTGTAAATTATAGTAGAAAGAACAATATTCTTTAATTGAGTTCCAAATTTTAAAGAGAACAAAATTAAGAAACTAATGTAGAGATATTTTGAGATATTTTTATTTTGTTTTATAATGTCGTATAAGGTATATTTTCTTTTGTTTTTTGTCACTCTTTTACAGACAAATTGGCTGTCTTAATTTTAACGTAGATTATAGTTTGGAAAAGTAATTAATTCTTGTAAAATGTTGAGAATGTGGCGATACAATGCTCTCGTCTCTTGTCATGTCCGACCGATCTTTGTGACTTTATTATTTTAACTATATCTGGTTAGTCATATAAGTGCTGGTAGGTTCCCACTTTGTACAGTTCTCTGGTGTCATCTTTAACTGCTCCATATATTCCTGTAAGAATTCTTCTTTCTGTGATTTTTAAGCAGTTCTCGTATTGTTTTGTCATTGTCCATGTTTCACAGGCATACGTCATTATAGGCCCGAACGGTAGATTCTTATTTTGTACAGCCGGATACATTTTTGGACTTTATTATTTTTTGTAACGCAAACCAGCAACGATTTGCACTTTGTATCTTGTCTTTAATATCTGTTTATGAGTAATGATGTTGATAGAGCTGATCGTAGCTCCCAAATGTTTAAACTAATGAACCCTTTTAAAGTTGTACTGGTCCATTGTAACGTTTTACTCTAATATTCTGTCTCACTGTTCCGTTCGTATTATAGCCATAAATTTTGTATTATTCTTATTTATTCGGAGGCCTATTTGTTTTGCGGTATTTTACAGTCTAATAAAGTCTTCCTTGATACCTATCGTTGTATTTTCTACTATCGGCCAAAACCAGTATAGTGTGAAGCCCTTGTGTTATAATATGTAATGTGAAGATAGTGTAATATTATGCGAGGAGTGTTTCTGTGCTCGTTTTGTACACAATACTCTCCAATACGGCATTTGCTCTAACCCTTCAACGCCCAACATTTTTTAGGTTCCATGTATGCCCAAGGGTGGGTAAAAAATGTTCACCTCGAAAATAGCTAATATATTTATTGAGAGTTGTTGCAAATGGATTAAACTTAAGAATCTTATGTTATGCTTAATTAACACACCATCTTCTAAAATATTAATATAAACAATTTACAAATCTTACAACAAAATTACAATGTAGGTACATCAAAATTAAAATACGAGTAAAAACCAGTAATTCAGATTTGTTGATTTTCTCCACATTCTTCTTTTCAGCCTCCTCATTGGCGGATAATTATGTCGATTATGTAATTATACGTAGATAATTATATGGATTATGTTCCTTCTTCTTCTTTTAGTGCCTATTCGTTTCGAATATTGGCGATCATTCTGGCTATAATTATTTTATTAACTGATGCTTTAAATAGATTAGTTGTTGTTGTGGAGAACCATTTCCTCAGGTTCTTTAACCATGATATTCTTCTTCTCCCAATTCCTCGCTTTCCGAATACTTTATCTTGAAGGATTACCTTCAGTAATCTGTATTTGGTGCCCTTTCTCATTATGTGTCCGAGATATTCTAACTTTCTCCTTTTAATGGTATACATCAACTCTCTTTCTTTGCCCACTCTTCGTAATACGGTCTCGTTGGTTATTTTGTCAGTCCATGATATCCTTAGGATTCGCCTGTATAGCCACATCTCGAAGGCTTCAAGTTTTATGTTCCTACCAACGAGAAATTATATAGAGATCTTTAGTAGCAAGTTTTATCAAGGGTGTATTTTTTGTGCTCACCCATATTTAACTCAAGATATTACTTTTACTTTCAAAAATATCGGTAAAACCAAATTAACATTCGATAAAGGGCTGTCTTTTTAAAAATAATAATCTAAAATAAATAATCTAATAATCAGAGAATCAGAGAGGTGTTATTTGCTTTTAATGTGTTAGCTCAAAGATGTATAGATATGAATGTGGATGTGCATGTTTGTTACGTTGATTTTGAGAAAGCATTTGAAAAAGTAAGACATGAACAATTAGTACAAATTATAAAGACAAAAAACATAGACCAAAGGGACTTCCGAATAGTAACAAACCTTTACAGGAATCAAAGAGTATAAATTGTAATAGATACAAACCCGGTCCAGAAATTGAAATCAGGAGAGAAGTTAAGCAGGGATGTGTTATGTCTCCATTACTCTTTAATGTATATAGTGAAGCCATTTTTGAAAAAGCATTACTTTCTCATAGTGAAGGAATAATACCAAACGGGAGATCTATTAACAACATAAGATATGCAGATGATACTGTAATTATCATAGCAAGCTCTGCTGAACAACTCCAACTACTACTAAACAAAACAAACAGTTTCTGTGAAGAAAATGGACTAAAAATGAATACAAAAAAGACAAAATACATGATACTAACTAAGAAAACATACAACCAAACATTAATTTGGGATATGCACCGATAGAAATGGTGCATATCCCAAATATACATAGTCGTAGACGTTGAAGGTCAAATTTTGACTACAATTGAAGATAAATTAAGAAGGTGGAAAGAATATATGCAAGAATTATTCGAAGATGCTGCACGAAGTCCGTATAAAATAGACAATCCCTACGGCCCAGAAATAACAAACGAAGAAGTAACTATGGCCATTAAGCGGATTAAAGATGGGAAATCACCAGGACCTGATGAGGTGCATGGTGAAATTTTAAAGCTATTAGAGGCACAACAAATTACAGCTCTTACGAAGTTATTCAACAACATATACGAGACTGGTTACTTACCAAAAGACTGGCTACTATCAATATTCATTCCACTTCCCAAAAAAGCCAACGCTAGAAAATGTGAAGAACATAGATTAATTAGTTTGATGAGCCTTGTACTTAAAGTTCTCCTTAGTATCATTCACTCGCGCATATACACCAAATTAGAAGAACAGCTGAGTGAAGTTCAATTTGGATTCAGATCAGGACTCGGAACGAGGGAAGCACTTTTCAGCTTGCAAGTTCTAATACAGAGAGCCAGGGATGTCAATTGCGATGTGTATGCATGTTTCATAGATTTCGAGAAGGCATTTGATAAAGTCCCACATGGAAAACTAATCGATATCCTAAAAACATCAGGACTCGATGGTAAGGATATAAGACTCGTTTCAAACTTATATTTCCAACAAAAAGCAACAGTTCGATTCGAAAATGAACTGTCCGAAATCTTCACGGTTGAAAAAGGAGTCAGACAGGGTTGCATACTGTTACCAACATTATTTAACATACACTCTGAAAACATCTTTAGAGAGGCCTTGGACGAATCAGAAGATGGTATTGCAGTAAATGGACAACTTATAAATAATATTAGATATGCAGACGATACAGTATTGCTGGCAGATAGTGCGCAGGGGCTCCAAAGGATCATGGATAATGTTGTAGAAGCATGTAACAAATACGGCCTAAAATTAAACTGTAAGAAGACAAAAATAATGATCATTAGTAAAAACACCAACATAAACGCCCAAATTACAGTAAACAATACACCCCTAGAGAGAGTACAGAAAATATGCTACCTGGGCTGCAACATTAACGATACTTGGGATCATAGCTACGAAATAAAAACTCGTATTGAAAAAGCCAGAAGCTCTTTTAACAGTCTTAAGAAAGTTCTCTGCAACTTGTCTTTAAGTATCAATATACGCATAAGAATTCTTAGATGTTACGTCTTTAGTGTCCTCCTATACGGAGTTGAAAGCTGGAGCCTGACAGAAGATGCCATAAAACGGTTAGAGGCGTTTGAAATGTGGTGTTACCGACGTATGTTGAGGGTCTCATATATACACCACACAACTAATATAACTATTCTCCAGAGGCTAGGAAAAGACAAAGAAATAATTAACACCGTAAAGAACAGAAAATTGGCTTACTTCGGTCACATTATGCGTAATGAAAAATACCGACTGCTGCAGTTGATTCTACAAGGCAAGATTGAGGGCAGGAGAGGCCCTGGACGTAGACGTATATCCTGGCTGGCCAATCTTAGGAAGTGGACTGGTCTAATGTCAACTGATCTATTTCGAGCTGCCGTAAATAGAATACGATGGGTCAATGTGGTCGCCAACATCTCCAGAAGATAGGCACTTCTAGAAGAAGAAGAAATGGTCGATACATACAAATACCTAGGAACCTGGATTTTATAGAATAATGACAAAACAACAAACAACAGAAATAAGGACCAGGATAGAAATAGCAAGAAGTGCGTTTGTAAAAATGAAAACAGTTTTCTGCAACAAAGACCTTGGATTGGAACTGAGAGTAGGAGCTTTGAGATGCTACGTGTTCTCGATACAGCAATATGGACTTAAAAGTTGAACATTAAAGCAAGAACATATAAATAAGCTACAGTCATTTGAAATGTGGTGTTACAGAAGGATGCCTAGAATAGCATGGACACAGAAGAAAACGAACACGGAAGTATTGCGAGAATTTGGCAAATAATGCGAAATAATGTACACAATAAAAATAAGAAATTTATAATATCTGGGACAAGTAATGAAGAGACAGCGATATGAAATGCTAAGACTGATATTACAGGAAAAGATAAGAGGCAGAATGAGTATTGGAAGAACGGAAGTGTCATGGTTGAAGAATTTTTAAGGAACTGGTTTAAATGCAGTTCTGTAGAACTCTTCAGCGCAGCGGTAGATAGAGTAAAGAGAATGATGATGATATCAAAACCACCGCACCGATTGGTAGACGGCACTTAAAGAAGAAGAAGCAAAATCGCAGAATAAAGTTAAAACATTTAAAAGAACCTTTTGACGATAATGGGAGATATTTATTGGACAAAACTATATTTAGTCACATTATATTAAATTTTTTAGAAGTTATTGAATGACTTATTCAGATATTCATGGTTGTATTTTATGTATTCTTATACTAACATTATTTAACATAAGAAATGCTGATCTTTTGTTTATTTTCCAATTGTAAAAACAAACTATTTAGGTACAAAATAACACAATATGTATAATAATTCCAACTATGAAATTATTAAAGGACTAAACTAAAGGAAGTGATTCATAGGATAGGTACCGATATTTTTTATGGCTAAGTCGGGATCGTAAACATGGGTAATAATACCTATTGTAAAATTTTAAGTGAATGCAGTCCGACAAATCCCATTGTGAAAATGTGAATAAGCAAATAACTGTAGGTAGGAGGTACATATCTTATTTACAATTCACAAAAATTTATTGAAACAGTTATTCTTACGTTTCATAATTTCCGAGATGTTTAAATATCCACAATGTTAGACTTTCTTGTATTTGTTTATATTTAAATAAATTTTTAGGCCTGGATCCCGCGTGCCAAAAAAAAGTTGATTAATAACATGCTGAACATTTGTTAATAGCTTAACGGTGTTTAGTCGGACAAACTTTGATGTATGGGAACACTGGAACAGGGGAAGTTTTAATTGTGAAACTTATCATCCTGACAAGTTTATGATTGTGAAAACTAGCAGGGTGTTTTTTAAGTTTATTTAGTAGGTAGCAAACTTTACATAATATATGAAAAAAAATTGTCCCTCAACCTTTACCGAAAGTTTACTTTTTCTGACCTGATTGTAGGCAGCAAAGTCGTACTTTTCCTGCAAAAAGTAAGAAAACCATGTATTTAAACTAATATAGATGTATGCTTCACAAAATCAGTATGGTACATTCCATGTCAAATCACTCAGGCAAAAAATTTTGGATCTCCGATTTGTCTGAAAATTGGTATATAGCTTCTGCGGGACGTAAACATAAGATATTTAAGGTCAAAAAATCTTCTTCTTCTTTTTTCTCAAAATGTTATTTTATGCGATTTTACAGTGATTTGGTGTTTATTTACACAAATTTGCATTTTCTGTCGTAAAGTATCAATGAAAAACATAATATTTTAATAGAAAGGACTCAAAAATGTCATTATATGGCATTATAACAAGTTATTTTGAATCAAAACAAGTTTTTGATCAAATTTTTTAGTGTAAAATACGTTAAAATACCGGTTTTTACATTTTCCTCCATTTCCAAAATACATCATCATCAATTTGGCTGAAAATTTGCCCACGGATATCCAAAAGATAGGACTTTAAGTGGTTAGAAGGATTTGAATTATATTACAATACCAAAAAAGTTACATGCAGTAATATCAGATTCAAAAGTATATATTAGTCCAGTCGGGATAGCATTTGACCTTGAATGCCGAGCTGCCCAAAATTTTATTTTTCTGATCTTTAGGAGAGTCAATAGTAGCCTAAATTTAAATCACGAATGAATTCTTCTGTTACGTTAGCCGCCATCTTGATTTTAAAGGAGAACCTGTTTTGCTCAATATCTCCGCCATTTTTAACTTTTCGACAAAAATGGGAGGACCTGAAATTGTTCCAAATAAATCGTATTTACAATTATTACAATTTCTTTTTAACAATTTTTGTCGTGAGGTCGATATTTTTGAGTTAATTGTACTTACAGTAGAAGCCTATATTTTTGACTATAATATTGCATGTGCCTTTTTTGGTATTGTAATATAATTCAAATCCTTCTCATCACCTAAAGTTTCATGCTTTGTCTATCTGTTGGCAAATTTTCAGCCAAATCGATTATGATGTATTTTGTGAATGGATAAAAATGTAAAAAACGGTATTCTAACGTTTTCTACGCTATAAAATTTGATCAAAAGCTTGTTTTGAATCAAAGTAACTTGTTATAATGCCTTATAATGTTTTCCATTGATATGGAAAATCAATATATCAAAAATATTATGTTTTCCATTGATACTTTACGATTAAAAAATGCAAATTTGTATAAATTAACATCAAATCACTGTAAAATCGCATAAAATAACATTTTGAGAAAAAAATAAAAAGATTTTTTGACCTTAAATATCTTATTTTTACGTCCCGCAGAAGCTATATACCAATTTCCAGACAAATCGGAGGTCCAAAATTTTTTTTGCTCCAAAATTGAGTGATTTGAAATGGAATGACCCGTATATAAAAGTAAATATATGATTTAAATCTCGTAACTCGAACAAGTTCTAATTTAAGTCTCGTAACTTTTACTTCCCATTTCAACTAAGTACGTTGTATTTAAAATTTCTAGGCGTGAAATTTGTAGACGAGACTGTGAAGTTGATTTTGTAGACGAAAACGGCCAAATGTAAAATGATTTAAAAGTCTGCACTTTTTACGCGTTTTAATATTACGGCAACACTGCCTGGCTCGGGAATTACCGTAT